>NC_141271.1:9180000-9190000 GCF_054856545.1 Hippocampus guttulatus
CCCAAGCCGCTTATCTTCACGAGGATTGTGGGCGTGCTGGAGCCTATCCCAGCTGTCTTCGAGCAGTAAGCAGGGTACACCCTGGGCCGGTTGCCAGCCAATCGCAATTCATCAATTCAGAAATATCTTTATGTAGGTGTGGGTGGATGCAGAGCAGACTCACCTTTGGCCATGCGGTTCAGCACCATGTCGATGAGGATGTATGTGCCAGTCCTGCCAGTGCCGTCACTGTGGTTGCGGCCCAGCAAAAGAAAGGTCAGCGTATACATAGCATCCACTTTTTGTCAACGTACAGCACTGCGTAAATCAATTGCTCTTTCAACTCAATTTAACAATTCAAACACTGTCAAAGTACAGTGTTTGAATTGTTAACTCAACAATGTATTCTGCTGGTCATAAAGTGACTAACAACAGGGACTACCGTGGTCAAAAAGCAAGTGGCTCTTGTTTAAAACTTTCATACTTCGTTTTCCTGTAATTTTGATATTTTTGTCAGGTAGTGCATTCATTATTTTACTTTTTTACCTGCAGTGAACAATAATAGGGCAGGAGCGACCTCTGTAGCATTTATTCACCTTCCTGAAAAGCATCAAAGAGAGGGAATAGGAGAAGAAAATAGAGCAAAAGACACAACAGGAGTGCGTTACTGGCCTTTTTCACAAATTGTAACAGAGCGAGGGTTTTGAGAAGGAGATTTATGGCTGCATACACAGGATTATTATACACAGTTAATTGTGACTTGAGGATGAATTAAAAGCAATTAGAAAGCAGAGCAAGAAGAGGAATGAAATGAATTATGCAGTCAAGGATGACAGGTTGAGATATATGAGATGGTAAAGTAGTAGAAAGCCCCGGATTCACTGTCCCTCTTGCAGTAGCCAGTCACACCTGCCAATGCTCATTTTTGTGACTATGCAACTGGAGCCAGAGTACTAGCTGCAAACCGCAAAAATGACACTGGGAGATGTTCGAGTACAAACCTGCACATCTAGATGTGCACTGGGACAGAGGGAGAGAGAGACAAGGAGCAGTGAATGGAATGGGCAGAACACAAAATGGGAAACAATAAGGATGAAGCTGAGAAGCGCTTAAGACACAATGTATGTTTTATCTTTCCCCTAAACTGTTTTAGACAGATTGTTGTGTGGTAAATATTGATGGTGTGTGAGAAGACAAAATACAAAAGGGTAATGTTAGACCATGTTGAAGTCGAAGATGAAAACTAAAGGCGGGAGTGAATGTCTACTCAACTGGGAAATATTTTATTTTCCAGTTTGTGCAAAAACAGGGTTCATGCGCATTTTGTGTCTGCCTGCTTTCACACCTGCGGAAGTCAAGCAGGGGCCGTGTTGAGGTGGGGATTCCGTCAACCGGCCAGCTCAGGAGGTGAAACTGCGTTAAGGTTCTCGTCTCTTGTGTCTGGACATTCTTTAAGTAGAAGCTACGCACCAGGAAGTCCTTGCACCAGATATGCTCTGACACCAGGTTTACCTATAGAGGGGACAGGAGGCAGAAGGTCACCAAAACGGACTATATCTTTTGGTTTTATTTAAGATGCATCCAGACTACAACCACAATACGGTAATTACCATATCTTTAAAATGTCTCTCTAACAATAAAAAAGGAACATTTGATCTTGCTTGATTGTGCAGGTGTACCCATTGTTATGACTAATTAATCACTACCATAGTATGTCACCAGGGAGAAACATAACATGTTTTTGTTTTTGAATTATGAAAAGTCCTGTAAAACTTCAAAAGATCAACAAACAAACAAAAAAAAAACTTGCCTCATAGATGTGGTAGAGTGACGAACCCTCATCAGGCCAATATCTTTCGCTCTGTTTCTCTCCATCCTCCGCCAGAGCGGACATCATCACGATCACCGTGCAGCCATTCTCCCAAACCATCTGAAGTAAAAACACGCACATGTATGGCTGTCTACACATCCAATGACAACATCTATCGGCGGTTGTCAAACTTTTAACAAGCTCCCAAAATATTGAGCTCACATATCACATAACATTGGCATCGGACATCTCATATGCATGCGACGGTGGTCTTTACTTTAGGTTTCACATTCACCATGACGCAAGTTATTTTGTACACGTCAAATAATCTAATGCGTGAACTGCATTCAATAATGTACTAACCTGCCAAAAATCAGCCACTGTGTGAGGCAGAGGTCCCTGAGTGGCGATGTACGCTGGCTGGCGCGGGTCATGATCAAACTATTGATTAAAATGGAATAAGAAGGCAGGGTTAGTGCGCTTGAACCTGTAGCAGATTCTCTCCTGATAAGAGACTGTATAGTCCTCTTAGAAAAGATTCTAATATGACTCATAATTTCTATTGTATGATATTAAGCACAGAAACAAAATCCAACAACAACAACAGCATTATAAATCAGACAAATATTTATTTTACATATTTACAGTATCAATTTAACAACTGAGTGAAGCATTGGTTCATGACAAATATAGTACTTTTAATAAAGAAAAAAGATTTACAATGAAGCTGGCATTGATGTAATCTTGTTTTCTGGGGTTCAGCTCCCTTTTCAGCTTCACGCGCGAGTGGTCGTCTGCGAAGAAAAAGGTGGACACTGCTCAATAATAAAACAAAGGAAATAGACAAGTGACACATAAGCCCACTTGGGTCACTAATGTTATAATGTGCTGGCGGAAAGAAAGGACACATGGATGAACTGACATGGGAGTGATTCCGCTTGTCTGTTTTTGGCCATGTTGCTGGGAGTTTGAGCCGCAGCCACTGAACTGGGGTCAGCCTGGTAGGAGCAAAGCGCCTCCCACTCCTTCTGAAGGCGATCCTTGTTACGAAGGTGGTCCTCCATATAGGACTGACAGAGAGAGAGACGCGAGACATAACTATGAGGTTTTCACGGTTATTTGCGGTTGGATCTGATGGTGTGTTCACATACCAGAATCATGTGACCGGTGGAGATGTCCATATTTGACTGGGCGGGCTCCTCACTCCAGGATGGAGTGGAGCTGTGGGTGGAGGACGGGCTATGCTGTGGTCCATCGCTGAATTGGGAGGAAACGCTGCTCACGCGCGATGTATCCGTTCCCCGTCGCCCGCCGGCACTCGTGGCGGAACCTGCCATGCCACTGCTCGCAGCACCCGCACAGTCCTGGCGGCACAGAGATGATTTGGATGCCATGTGCTGTCGACATAACTCCTGAATGTGCGATAGAGACAAGGAAGAGTTGGACCACTGATGCAAAACTCAGCCCACAGTTTTTGTGAATACTGTCAACCAAAAATATTTATTTGATATCCTTGGTAGCCAGCTACGGTCCGTGTACTGGTATGCTATATATCCTGACCAGTAAGACAATTCAACGAGTAGAATGACTCGAGCGCATTCGTAGAACTGACTGGATGTTACTAGGAATATTTTTTCCACTACCATTGCCATTTTTGACTTACTAGTCCTACCGGATTCCAAAAACATGTATGGTAGGTCAATTGAAGACTCTAAATTGTCTTTAGGTGTAAACGAGTGCTTATGAGTTGAATGTGCGCCCTGTGATTCGATGTCAACCAGTTCAGGGATAACCCTGGCACAAAGTCATCCGAGAGGCTCCAATTACTTGCAGATTTTTGCAATTCGATTGGTCCCTTCCACTCATCGCAAATCCCATTGTGGATAATGCATGACATGGGACATAAATTTGTGTATGTCAACATATGTGTACAGATTATGAAGATTTTATGACCATGATCTTGAGTAACAGACAGGATCACTGTACAGCATAATAAAACAACAATGCCTTGTAGTATGCCATGTCCTGCGCAAACTGCATTTACTGAAGGAGAAAAAATATTTTGTATGCCAAAAATATTTGTTGGCTTGTGCATTGACATTATTTAACAGTATAAAGTATACAGGATTTAAGTAGGATTGAACAGTGGAGCACATATATTAGCCCAAATTAATGCAGTTATGCAAATATTTAAGTCGATGATGCAGCATATTGAGGATGTTAGTTAGTTATTAGAAATTAGCCGTAAAAGAGTGTCTGAAGGTAAACTACGCACCTGATAATCAAAGTGTGTTTCGGCTCCTCCCTCTGGCCCCAGACCAAGTTTGCCATTGGCCACTTGGTGAGCGTAGTGTCTGAGGCAAGCGATGGCCACAGCCAGCATCAACACACCCCCTACCACTGCCATGGAAACTAGTGCGATGACCGTCCCACTGGAGCCCTGGGAAACCCTGGTTACCTGAGGGAGACCCTGTGCATTTGTCCTCTGGAAAAATACACACAAACACAGAAATGTATTCTGTTAAACACTGTACATATCTGCAATATTATAACATCACTACCGCCCACACTGATGTACGTGCACTTCAACCTGACATTCATATTAAAATGGCCTTTTGTTGATAATCCATTATTTAGGGGGGAAAAAAAATCATTGGTGATGACTCATGCAGGCAGTCAGTGGGAACAGGGGAATAGGTTAATGACACCTGTTGTCATAGCACCTCGGATCTGGGCGCCACAGTCGGGGAGTGGAGACAAAGCACCATGACAACGCATGGCACTGCTCTGTTAGCTATGTTGTCACTCATTCACTCAGGAACATTCAGGCAAGCACAGTGGGGTACGGAGGGAAAAAATGTACCAGACAGAAAAATGTTGAACATGTCTTAGTTACATTCAAATGAGAGGCAATACTTGAGCTGAATTCAAAATACCGTCTTCCCAACAGTAGTTACCATGGATAAGTTGTGATTCGACATAAACCAGAAAGGTATTAATCTTATGTAAATAAATATTGTTGTGGGTGTAGTTTGTAGTGCTGTAGCACTGTTCTACGTCACACCGATGTGTTCTTTAATAGTTTAATTTAATAGATCATTAAAAAGGTAAGAACAAAAAAGAAGACGAAAACATCTCTCTGGATGATGCAGTGAAGTTCTACTCCACTGTTCCGCACAAACCAAAGGGCAACGGCAGAAAATAAATGGCTCTCTTCGCCAAAATTCAACAGTCGTTGCTGCTACACACAACAGTTGACAGCGTTGGTCATTACAAAATCTTTTTTATTGATTCTGAATTGGCCTTTTAGATCAGTATGTAAAAGGTCTTCCACAATAATCACCTTTCTAACTGACAAGTCGAAAGGAAAAAAAAGAAAGATGAGTATATTTTTAATGCGACAATAAAATTGTTCTTGTTATATTTGCTGTTGATGCAATAAATCAGTAGTTATTCACTTGCCTTTCTGAACTAAAAAAAATAAAAATAAAAACTTATACTGGTTAAATATGATGCTTGGTTAATTTCAAGTTCGTGATCAAACTCAAATTTAGGTATAAAAATGTGTATTTGAAATTCCTGACTTCTGAGTATCGTGGTAAATTTTCAAGAGCTCCGTGAGATTTGAAAAAAGATAATTAATTAAAGCGCATCATGATGCCGGATGGGCTTTTCTCTCTTTTTATGAAAGGCGGCCTAATATACAGTATTTGTTGAGCACTGTATACATGTGCTTGTATATCCTGTACCTCTCCCACACCAGTCTGTACAATCTTCAGGCTTGTCTCCGACTCCAAAAAGTTCTTTTCAGACACTATAGTGAGAAACAAATAAGTACATCAGTGTCGACCGTGAGAGGACTAAAAGAAAGCTTGGTGAGATTCACTTTGAATGTGAGAAAATACAACTTGCGTAGCTATAAAGCTGCATGGCTATGTTTGATATTCTAGTCTCACCGGCTTTCGCTGCCACCTCTGCAGCTGTCATATTGTGCTCGTTCTGGCGGATCCGAAATGTCACTGCCGGTCCCACCACGCTAGTGGCACAAAACACACATGTGCACACAAACTGTCAAAAGAGCGAGTTGTTTGTATTGACTGTTAAAATATACTTGCATGCATTGCGCAACACACACACACACACATTCAAATACAGTAGTCACACCTTATATTCATGAAGCTTCTGATTGTCAGGTGTATTTTCTCAGCCAGGAGCTCCAGAAGCTTCACAGCATCATACCAACTTAGAGGGCTGGAAAAGAGAACCTTTATTGTGCTATTGTATCACCATTTCAATGACCCCCATCGCTGCTGCCCCCCACCCCAGATAATTAATAGTTTTAGAATACCATACCAGTGTTGTTTTTTTTGAGGAGGGGGGGGGGGGCAAAAACAATAATAGCTTGAATTTCTGCTTCATTAATCTACTCAAAAACAAAAACAAAAAAGCATGATTGTGGAATTCCACAATGCAATAGTTGGAGCAACAAAAATCATCCGTGTTCGTTAAAATGATCAACATAGAAAAGTGAATATGTTCCAAATATAAACAAATGATCAATAAATTCAATCGAGACTGGTGGAATGTTGTACAGCACATTTTTAAGTACAGTTCAGTTGTATTTAACTTTCTAATACAGTGCAATACAGTTGCATTTAATCTTTGGGAACGGTTACAGTGGCTTATATATAATACAGCTACACTTTTTCGGAATAATTTTTTTTTAGGTGGTATTCGGTAAACAAAGTTTGAGAACCACTGCAATAGATTCTGATTTTAGATCTACAGTCATACTGACCTCTGGTTGGTGACAATGTAGCCATACTCCTCTTTGGCCCCTGTGGCCTCAATTTGTGGTATTCCTTCCTTCTCCAAACTTGCTCCTTCTTCAGGAGCAACCGATCGGGCTTGGGAGGCTGACGGAGGGGCCCCTGTGCTCTTCATCCTAAGTGTGGTTACAGCTGACACAGGTTGTGGGGCTTCAGGGGCATCAGGTGCAATCGGGACAGAAGCAAGCTTATCTGTCTTCCTTGGCATGGTGTCTGTTTTTAACAGTTCAATCTATTTCGAAGAAAGACAGGAGAGTTTTTGGAGTTGAGACTTTTGCAACTGGATATACTACAAAACATTTTGCTTTAGCACATTCCCGTAATCAAAGTGAATTCAACTATTCTTAGAGTTTCTGTTCCAGCTATGTTTCAGCTATGTTGAGTTGTCAACTCAACTCAACTCCAATTCATTTAGCCCCTCTCTCTGTCCATTTTTAAGACTCATCTTACAGACGGTGACATACCTCCTTGAGAGTGACCATGTCCTTCTCGTTTGGATCTGTGTTGAGAAAAGAGACACAAAGCCAATAAAGTTGATTCAAAACTAAAATTTGAAGTATCTGGATGGCAAAACAGGTTGCACACAGTGTGTGGGGACTAATCACTGAATATATCAATGCGACTGTGCTCGACCCTTTAGTTCTGCCAAATGTTCTGAAGGTTTCGACAGATACACTCTCAAACCTTTGACAAACGCTTCCCAGAAGAGTGGAAGCTACTATACTGTACTGTTAAGTGTCAGATAAACTTCATATCTCCCATTGTTATTTCCTGAATGGGTGCAAGGACTAATACTTCTGCCCGGGGAATTTCTTTCTTCCCTGATGTTCATAGATTGATTCGCTTTGGTAATTAGTTAGATATACTGTAATACCTTGTGTCTTGTCTTGGGCTCGTAGAAGTTGCAGTATGAGGGCTAATTTGTAGAGCTGCTCCTGGCTGAGCTCTTTAGGGTCGACTCCGTACCTCTGTAGGACGCCAGACATTTTTTGCAGCAAGCCATCTAACAAACCACAGAGCATCATCTTTACAAAAGAGCAACGCATTTACAGTGGTGCACAAATAGATCATCTAAAAGTTGTAGTTTATCAGCATTTAAACGTGTCGTTTTTTTCCCCTCACCATTGTTTCCAGACTGGGTGTTGTAAACCTGAGAAGCCTTATTTTGGAGCGGCGGTTGCCTGTTTGTAGATCCAAGTCTCTCCTCTAGAGTATAATCTTCTGCATAGTCCAGTGGTAACTCCATTTGAAAGTCATCATAATAAGGCAGGCCTGAGAATATGTTATGATATGAAACCAAATTGCGAGGTATCTATCTAGATATTTGTATGCATAAGATCGGTAATGTTTTTACCTGCAGAAGCCAAGGAGCTTGGCCCACGGTGGCGATAAGAGGATGGTGCGGAAGCCAAATAGACGGACAATGCCTGCTGAAGGAGTTGCCTGTCACGCTCTCGCTCTTTCTGATTGGCCTGCGACCATGTGGCGGGGCGGGCATAGCTATCTCCTCCCCTCATAAGAGATCTCGCCGCTTCATCTTGGTGCCTGTGCTGTTATTGAAAAAGATACATTTGGCAGTTTGTTTATTTTCTTTAGATTTGTGGTGAACCGAAGATTGTGGTCCATTGTGGAGCCAATAACAACCGCAGGTTTTATATATGCACTACATAGGTACCCGCTATTTGTGTGCCATTCATACGTGCATTATTTTTAAGGATTTGAAAGAATTCTGACATTTTGTGGGCTCTTAAGTAACTGTCAGAAATGATGAATGTATTGTGGCCTTCAGTTAGATGTGTCTGCGTGTGAGTCAAACCTGCTGGTATGTATAAGGGTTGATGGAGACTCCCTGCATTTGTATTGGTGACCGAGGAGGCTCAACAATCATGTAGTCCGCATAGTTGCCAGCAGGTGCTGCAGATCCTGATTTGGAGACATGCTGTTTGGACCTTGCGAACAAACCCGAAACAAAAGAATTAGGATAGACGCAGAATGTTAGATTACAGATAAGATGAGGGGGGGAGCTTGACCGGACAACTCCCGTTGACTTTTGTTGTGCATCATTAAACATGAGTGCAGCTGGAGAGAACTTACTGAGCATGCGAAGAAGAGTTTGGTTTGGATGATTGGGTGATGTGAGGAACTCTTTTCAGTTCCTTTGATAAAATATACTGTGTGATGTCATCCTGCCAGGATAGACCTACAACAAAGCAAGTACAGACATTTAGTGACCACCAATGTATTGTTTAGCTACTACGGAAGCGTGGAGCTGCCAACGTGGCGTACAAATATTATTTTGATAGGCACATACATTCAAACGTACTCACAAGTATGTTCGAACTTATTTGCCTGTGAAAATATTGAAAGCTCCACGATTCCATAGCTCCACACTTCAGTAAACTACTACTTAACTCATTCACTCCCAAAGACGTATTTAGATGTCTTTTCAGACGCCACACATTTAATCCCAGCTCCTCATTTTATGTTGACCCGATAGGGTCTGAAAATGGCCATTTCAGACCCTATCAGGCCCTTTTCAAGTACAGTCAATATAAAATGAGAAGCTGGGATTAAATGTGTGGCGTCTGAAAAGACATCTAAATACGTCTTTGGGAGTGAATGAGTTCAAGTACTGTAAGATTTATTTTTTTAATGAAACGGAAGGGCTGCCTCTACAGTTAGAAAGTGTCACAAACACACCCTGCAGCATAAGCTGTTTAAGGACTTCCTGCATTCTCTTCAGGACAGGAACTGTCACTTGGAACTGGACCCGGTCCTGCTTAGAACCGCGACACTGACCAAACAGGCCATCTGTTGAACATACACATACATTCATCAGAATTTACAGTGCACTGACAAAAACACCAGCCTGTATCACAGTATAAGTAAAAAAAAAAAAGAAGAAAAAAAATGAATTGTCGATATTCATTGAAACTGAACATCCTCTCAATCCCTGCAAGCATACTGCCTTGGACTTCGAGTATGAAATATGCAAAGTTTTGCTGATGCTACCTTTCTATCCCGTGTGGCCACAGTAGCACTTAACCGAGTCATACGATTGAAGTACAGCCCACACATTTTATCCTGATTGCCGCAGAACACTCAACACTGGCCTTTCACTGTCACCAATCGTCCTCGTGAACACTTTCTACTTACCTGCAGGCAGCCTAATGGCAACAACACGACTGGACTGACTACTGACTTGATCATTTATCTATGTGATTTATACCGACATAATTCTTCATTTTTAAATCTACAGTATGTCCTGGTGAGTTATAATGAAAAATACTATTATATAGTGAAAAAAAGTAACTTTCAGACTGCAATGTGTGAGAAGGACCAAAACCAAGAGGACATTTTTGTGGCGCAGCGATGACTCACT